>NC_081342.1:73351932-73364744 GCF_029784015.1 Lycium ferocissimum | reverse complement strand
TAAACCATTAGGCCGTATACTGGGTCGTGTTTAACCATTTCAACACTTAACAGAACTTGAGATTTTTGGCAAGCTGGAGGACGATCGCACTATACGACCACTGGCTGGAAATTTTCGCAACTTTACTATTTTCACAAAATTCATGATTGGCCATTCCCGACTTATCAACACATCATATACTCAAGCTCTTCATCGTTCTACTCTTCACTCAAGTACGGAAAGATTCCGAGGTGTCACAAAAAAACGCCCCTTCTGAATTCCAGAATATTATGAATAATATTTTTAATCCTTATAGCAATATGTCTATAGTCTATATAGATGATGTATTAATATTCTCTGAGGACATTGATTCTCATTTCAAACACTTAAATACTTTCTTAAAGATTGTTAAACATCATGGTTTAGTTGTAAGTGCTAAAAAGATTAAATTGTTTCAAATAATAATTAGATTTTTAGGACACGACTTATACCAAGGTACTTATAAACCCATTTGTAGAGCTACAGAGTTCTCTTCTAAATTTTCGCATGAAATTTCCGACAAAACCTAAAGCTTACGCAGGTTTTTAGGAAGTCTTAATTATGTCGTTACTTTATTCCTATTATTAGGAAAAATCATGAACCTCTTTACAAGCGTCTTAGGGAAAGCCAAGTCCCATGGAGTCTAGAACAAACAGAAACAATTAGGAAAATCAAGACTGTTGTCAACAAACTTCCATGTCTAGGTATTCAAACCCGATGCTTTTATGATAGTAGAAACCGATGCTTCTAACGAAGGATAATGGGAATCCTTAAACAAAGAATCTCTCCAAGAGTCTATAGGAACAACTAGTTCGTTTGCACATCGTGGATCCGGAATCAAAAGACAAAAGAATTATAGTACTATTAAAAAAGAGATTTTATCTATAGTACTATGTATTACAAAATTCCAAGATGACTTTGATAAATAAGAATTTTTTATTGAGAGTTGATTGCAAATCAAAAAAAGAGATTTTACAAAAAGATGTTAAAAATCTTGTTTCTAAACAAATTTTTGCCGCATGGCAAGCTTTACTATCAAGTTTTGATTTTGAAATTGAATTTATAAAAGGTGATTTAAACTCTTTACCGTATTTTCCTACAAGGGAATTTTTTTTATAGTAACCATGAGGCCAGGAGCCCCAACCTCCCTTTTCCTTAAAAACCCGATAAAAAGCCCAATGATAACAGTATTCCACCTTAGCCGAATTCCCCGAAGTTAACTAGGCCACGAGGCCCACATTTCCATTCCAAAATAAAAAATTAATTCACCCTGCCTGCTCCCAAATGTAACCATCATCACCATTTCAAAGGATGCAACCTTTCACCACCAACAACAGTGTAAGGAAAAATCCAAACCAAAGATTGTTACGAAACGAAGACCCCAAGAGACTTTTGCTCAAAAGATCCCAACACTCCCTCAAATGAAAGAAAACCTGCAACTTCTCAAGAGTTCAAGATCACACAACAAAGCAATGCTCCCCGTGATAGCATTAGACAAACATTATGAAAACTGGAAGGTTGAGGATCTACTCCGTACCTTGCTATACTAATTTCGACTATCAAACCAACGATCCTATCAAGACTAGGAGATATTGTGAATTCAAAATTTCGACAGAGCACAAAAAAGATCAATAACGATTGAACGTACGATGAATAACAAATACGGCCAAGATGGTATTTCATACTCCAAGGTCACCATAAACAAGGTTATCGACCCTTTGATCGGAAAGTTGATCACTTACATACTCCAATCGTATTGTCAAAACAATATAGGCCACGTACCTATAACTACTATGATTATGAAATGGCATGGTACAACGTTTTGATGCTCGACCCATTTCCCATACAATGTTCGTAAAATATAGCTAACAAATGTCCAAATCAATAATCCCATATGGTTCTAGAGTCGGTGGTAAGATTTGGGCAATGAACTAACAATGCCCAAAAGCTTCCAAGTTCATTACGAAAGGTTCCAAAAAGAACAAGAGATTTCACACCTTTACCAGATCATATTAAGTTATGCGCGTATTACATAAGAAAAAGGATTTTTATATCATCGCTAGTCTTTTGACACAAAATTTCGAAATAACCAGATTAAGTATTTAGTCAAACCATTAAAATCAAAGGATGGACACCGAATCTAAGAATTTAAAAATCAAGAATCCAAAGCCATCCAAAGAATGTAACAAAGGATCAACCAATCCAAGTGAATTAAAAAAGAAGCTCCTAAAGCTTTAAGTAATATTGATGACACAGACCCAAAGCAGATGTCCAAGAACTACCGATACAACGTCTTCAAGAAGAAGATAAGTACGTAATGATGGACCCACAAGGAATGGCCCAAGCATATCTCCATTAAGAATTGGGTCAAGAAAATTTGCCCTTTCAGAAAAGGAAGAGGTGAAAGCAAATGGCCGACAACTTTTCAAAAAGAGAAGTGGCCGACAAACTTTACAAAAGAAATTTTCCCAACTTTTCAAAAGTTAAAAGGCATCTTTAAAGATAGCCGTCCACTTGTAACCATCCAAGAGATGTTAAGTATTTTCGAGGTCTATATGAGACTCTCAAGTTGTAACTAGACATGCATTCGAAATTCACCCCCGACTTCGAAATAGCCTTTTCCCCTTCCCTCTCTGTAAATTTTCCATGTATGCTTTCAATGTTTGAATATAAAGTCTTCAACTTTTGTAAGTACTTTCTTTTAAATTCCGCAATTATTTTACTTACTATTTTAGCCGTAAAAGATCCTTAAAATGGTATCAGAGCCTATGATGTCCTCTAAATGATTCTACCTTTAAGAGGTACTAAGCTCATGATTTATGATATGTTACGATTGTACTAAATTCCTCCTATGATGAGTAATCCTCTAGGGATAGATGTAATGAACGAAGATAGTAATGATGCTAAAGATGCTTAAGGATTTTTATGTACGTGCCTATATATGGTTATTATGAAACCCCGAGCTTATATGGCCGGTAGAATATAAATACATATATATATATTGCGCGCGCACCACATTGTACCGACAACCCCGAGCCCTGCAGTACAGTATGACCCCGAGCCTTGGAAAGGCCAGGTATGTGAAACACCAAACCTTCATGGTCGGGTATGTTATGTAAATGATATGTATATGAATACGAAAATGGATACGAAATATAAATGAGTACGTATACGAATACGGATACGGATATGGATGTATGTACATGATCACGCATTAGAAATGAAAAGTCCCTATGAAAAGCAAGTAAGTGTTTATGACGATGGTTCTACTACCTCCCATCTTGTGCTATTTCTTATGTTGTCTATTATGCTTTCAACGATGTTGATCATGCTTTACATACTCAAGACATTCTTCATACCGACGTCCTTTGTTTGCGGATGCTGCGTCATGCCCGCAGTGGCGTTAAAGACAAAGCCGATCCATAGCTTTATTACTCAGGGACTACATAGCGGAGCTCCATTTCATTCGGAGCTACAGCTTTTGGTATTTATTCTTTTGTGTATATATTTATGGGCACAGCGAGGTCCTGTCCTACCTATATGATATGGCATACTCTCCTTAGAGGCTCGTAAACATGGTATATGGTTAGGCGTATTTGGCCTTGTCGGCCTATATTTTGGATATCATTTTGTTAGCCTCGTCGGTTTATGTACACCTATATGGGCATTATTATTGATGATGATATATATGTATTGTTGCCCAATGGAATTAGTATGAACAATTTATGGAAAGTATGATTTAGCTATGTGGCTCACCTAGATGTAAATGTGAAAGTACGTTAAGAGGTGCCTGGGTGGGTTAGCACTAGGTGCCCGTCGCGGCCCTCCTGTCGGGTCGTAACAGTAGCATATCTTCGAGAGTCTGAATGGTGCGCTCAGCTTGTCCATCAGTCTGCGGATGAAATGTTGTACTAAGACTCACCTAAGTCCCCAAACCTTCTTGGAAGGACTTCCAGAAATTAGTTGTAAACTGTGTCCCTCTATCAGAAATAATAGATACTGGAACACCATGGAGTCATACTATTTCTCTGATAGAAAGCTTTACATAATCATCAGCTGTGGATGTAGTTCTGACTGGTGGGAAATGAGCTGACTTTGTAAGTCTATCCACAATTAGCCATATAGAATCATACTTACTCTGAGAACGAGGTAATCCTGTGATGAAATCCATATTAATCACTTCACATTTCCAAGTCGGAATTTCCATAGCTTGCAAAGAATCCACCGACTTCTGATGCTCAATCTTCACCTGCTGATAGTTAGGACATTGAGCTATGAATTCTGCTATGTCTTTCTTCATTCTGTCCCACCAATATATGGATTTAAGATCATGATACATTTTTGTCTCCCCCAGATGAACAGAATAACGGGGACAATGGGCTTCTTCCAAAATTTAATGACGTAATCCTACAACATCAGGAACACACAATCTGCTTCGACATCGGAGAACTCCATCTACTGAAATCTCAAAGGATGACTTTTTCTTTTGAGGGAGTGTATTTCCGTAATGAACAAATATGGGATCCTCATACTGGCATTCTTTCACCTCAACTACTAGTGACGGAACAGCTGAATTCTGAATGGTAACTCCCATATTGCCTGAGTCCATTACTTGAACTCCTAGGCTAGCTAACTGCTGAAGCACACGAGCTAACTCTCTCTTCTCTGGCCGAACATCACATAAGCTTCCCATAGATCTACGGCTAAGAGCATCAGCTACGACGTTCTCCTTCCCGGGATGATATAGAATGCTAACATCATAATCTTTTAACAACTCCAACCATCGCCTTTGCTGTAAATTCAACTCTTTCTGCTTGAAAATATATTGGAAACTCTTGTGATATGTATAAATATCAACGTGAACTCCATACAAATAATGTCTTCACATCTTCAATGCATGAATCACCGCAGCTAACTCAAGATCGTGGGTTGGATAGTTTTTCTCGTGTTTTCGCAACAGCCTTGAAGAAAAAGCAATAACTTTACCGTGTTGTATCAACACACAGCCCAACCCTACTCCGGAAGAATCACAATATACCACATAGCCCTCCTGTCCTTCTGGAAGTGTCAGAACCGGGGCCGAAGTCATCCTATCCTTCAGCTCTTGAAAACCACGCTCACAGGCATTCGTCCATTGAAATTTAGGTGATTTCTGGGTCAGTTTTGTCAATGGTGCAGAAATAGAAGAAAAGCAAATCTTCTGTAATAACCTGCCAAGTCCAGAAAACTACGAACTTTCGTAGGTGTTGTACGTCTTGGCCAAGTCTTTACAGTTTCAATCTTCTGGGTATCCACCTGAATACCACCAGCTGAAATAATATGCCCCAGAAAGGTCACAGAATTAAGCCAAAACTTACATTTTGAAAATTTTGCAAATAGCTCCCGAACCTGGAGAACTCTAAGGACAGTTCATAAGAGGTCTGCATGTTCTGCCTTGGATCTAGAGTATACCAAGATATTGTCGATAAACACAATTACAAACAAATCTAGAAAAGGCCTGAACACACTATTCATTAAATCCATGAACATTGTCGGTGCATTAGTCAATCCAAACGACATTACTCGAAACTCAAAATGACCATATCTAGTTCTGAAGGCTGTCTTTGGAATGTCCTTCTCCCTAACTCTCACCTGATGATACCCGGATCTTAAATCTATCTTTGAGAACCATTTGGCACCCTGCAATTGATCAAACAAATCATCAATCCTTGGAAGCGTGTATTTATTCTTGATCATCACCTTATTCAGCTGCCTGTAATCAATACGCATTCGCAAGGATCCATCTTTCTTTCTTACAAACAATACATGGGCTCCCCACAGCGATGAACTACGCCTAATAAAGCCTTTCTCAAGCAAATCCTTCAATTGCTCCTTCAACTCTTTTAACTCTGCAGGAGCCATTCTATATAGAGGAATAGATATGGGTTTAGTATCTGGTAGCACATCAATGGCGAAATCAATCTCCCGCTCGGGTGGAAGGCCTGGAAGCTCATCCGGAAACACATCCGAAAATTCATTCACCACAGGGACAGATTGGAGAGTTGGCGACTCTGCCTCTATATCCTGAACCCGGACTAAATAATAAAAGTAACTTTTAGCAATTATCTTCCTTTCCTTGAGATAGGAAATAAACCTACCTCTCGGAGACGCTGTATTACCCTTTCAGTCTAAGACTGGTTCTCTCGAAAACTGGAAACGAACCATTTTGGTTCAACAATCAACATTGGCATAACAAGAAGCCAACTAATCCATACCCATAATGACATCAAAATCTATCATTTTCAACTCGTGTAGATCCGCCATAGTACGACGGTCACAAATCACAACCACACAATTTCTATATACCCGACTAGCTATCACTAGGTCACCGATGGGTGTAGACACTTCAAAAGGCTTAATTGGCTCAGGTTTCACCCCAATACGATCAGTAATATATGACAATGTAGAACCTGGATCAATCAATGCATACACATCATAAGAAGATACCGATAATATACCTGTGACAATATTAAGGGAGGACTCTAGATTATGTCGCCCACCCGACATAAATACGGTGGCCGAGGACCACCAAACCGGGCGCTTCTCTCTCGCCCTACCACGACCCCACCGGTGTCACCCAGCCTTGCCTCGAAGTGTGTACAGGGGACGAAAGAACCGCTGTCGACCTTTGGGCTAAACCGTACCCGTTACCTTTCTGCCGTAACGGACACTCCCGCATAATATGGCTCGACCGGCCGCAAGCATAGCAAACATCCAAACCTAATTCCAAGATCGTCCCTAATGTAGCTTACCGCATGCATAGCAAACATCCAAACCTAATCGGCATTATCCCCAATGTAGCTTATCGCACTGAGTACATTGTGGTAAAGGTGGTCTCATCTGGCCTGAATCACCCCTATACTGAGAACCCGAAGCTCTGAAACTTTGACCCGACCCGGAGAGAAAAGGGCGATCAAATCTCTCCGGCCAAAAAATCCGAGGCGCACTAGTCGCCGAATGGCCCGAGTTGTTCAGAATACCGCCGCCGACCTCCTCTAAGCTCACTAACAGGACCTGAGGATTTGGCCCTCTTGCTATAACCCCGATCATACTCACGCTCATTCCCCCGCTGAAGTCGTCGTCGCTCTTCCAAATTCTCGGCATAGTGACGCGAGAAATATCCATACCATCCTCGAAGCAAGTCGTCAAACACTATCCATCAAATGTGGCCCCAAGCCATTCACAAATTCGGCACGCGCCTCCCATATCAGCTACCATGGCTGGAGCATACCTAACCAAAGAATTGAAATGAAGGTTATACTCTAGGGCACTCATATTTTCCTATCTAAGATTCAGGAACTTGTCAGCTCTAGCCCGTCGAACCTCTAAAGTAATGTCGAAGAAAAGCATCCACAAACTTCCATACCCATGGAGGTGCATTGACTCTCTAGAAGACATCCAAACCGTATACCAATGAACTGCAACATCCCGTAATCTATAGGAGGCCAACTCTACCGACTCAACATCCGAAGCATGTATTATCCTCAATATCCTGAACATTCCATCTATAAAGCTCTGCAGGTCCTCATCCGATTTTGACCCAAAGAATTCGGGAAGGTTTAAGCTAATAAAATCACGGGCTCTAACACTGACAGCTCTATCACCATGACCCGTACCTTGCTGCTGGACCTGAGCGGTGACTAAATGAGTCAGCAAATGGATGGCCTCTTTCACCTCTTGGCCTGAGGCATCTGGTGGACGAACTGGGGGTGTTGGAACTAGAGCTGAGGCTCCTTCACGCTCCCCATAAGCAGGCGGTGAGTGAGAGGACCGATATGGAACCTCATTATGAGACTCACCCTCCTTTATATCTGCGTCGCTGGTACCCGCTTTCTGCTTCTCTTACCTCGCCACAAGCTTGCCCTTTGGGCCGTAGCTTTTTTTCTTCATAGGCATTGCTGAAAACATAACACACGGCTAAGAAAAGGAAAATTCTTATATCATGGCTCTATCGCACGATCTATGATGAGGAAGAAGGTCATTCATTCCTAAATACCCGCAGCCTCCTGTTTATAAGTGTGGCGCGCTTCACACCCATAAATAAGACTTTACTGGACACGGCTCGTAGACACACCCTAGGACGAACTGCTCTGATGCCATTTTTGTCACGACCCAGCCGGAGGGCCATGACGGGCAATCGGAGCTAACCTACCGAGCACCTCTCATCATACCCTCATAATCATATCTAGGTGAGCCACATGGCTAATTCATAGTTATCATGCACCAAATGACACGAATTTCTTCGGACGTAGGCGCTTTTATATAGACATCATTAACTATGCCCATATATACACAAGCCAACAAGGCTATCAAAATGATATACAAAATATGAGCTGACAAAGCTGAGGGATGTCTAACTATACACATCCGTCTCACGAGCCCTCACGAAGAGTATATAAAATCATAAAGACGGGACAGGACCCCGCCATGCCCATATATGTACACAAAAAGATTAAATCCAACTACTGCAGCTCCGGATCAAAGGGAGCACTGCTATGTAATCAGTGACGCAGCAGCCTTGCTGGGTCCGGTCTCGCCCTCCCCGTTCACCGTAGCATGAACACAGCGTCCACAAGAAAAGGACGTCAGTACGAACAATGTACTGAGTATGTAAGGCATGAATAGTAACATGATAAAAGCATGAAGAATATCATAAGCTAGATAGACCCTTTATACCTGTTGAGACGTTCATCATGCTTACTTAACCTTTTTCTAAAGAAAACATTCCATACATATACATATACATATAATGATAGCATACCCGACCATGTAGGTTCTGTGTCATTCATACGCCATAACAAGGCCGTGTTGTCCATACCCAACCGCAAAAAGGGTGTGCGCCCAATATATATCATACCCGGCCATATAAGCTTCCTGTCACAAAATAGCTATATACATATATGACATACATGAGTATCCAAAGGAAACATTATAACTCTACCTGGCACATAAAGTCCGTAAACCCCCGATTACCATTATGGAATCACCATCTTCATCATCATCATTACCATCATCACTATGGAGAGCTTTTATCAATAATATCTTAGAATCTTGCAAGTCATGAACTTCTAGCATTTCTAGGAATAGGGCATTATGGATATTTTAAATGGATTCGTAATAAGGAAATCATGCCTTTAGAAAGAAGGGTTAGACTTACATACCTTTACTTCTTCTTAACTATCTAATGTTCTCCTCCAAATTCCACAAAATCTACATTCAAGAGGATTCACACTAAGGTTAAGCCTTGAAAACACTTCTAAGTTAAAACTAGTGCAATTAACGCACTAACGAAATTTGGGCAGCATTTCCCCTATTTTTATCAACTTCCACAAAATTACAAATCAACTCCCAAAAAACAATAACAACATCCACAATATCATAATTAAGAAGCTATATTCAATTCAATCTCAAATTTATCCAAAATCCCTTTTCAAGTTCATCTCATAGTCATCTTCATCACTTCAACACTTATAACTTCTCCACTTTAATTCTTTTCCTTTCCGAGAGTTACTAAACCTTTATATCAACTCAATCATGTAAATAATAGGAATATCATACCTTCTTATAGAAGAACTTCACCTTCCCCAACTCCTTTCAAGGCCAAGTTTATCACAACTTTGAAGAGAAGCAAGAACGATCACCTTCCATGGATTCTCTTTGGATTTTGATGTTGATCTTCTCTTTTGATGATATGGAAAGGCTTGGAGTGTTATGGAACCTTCAAGAACTCTATAGAAGTGTGGGGAAATAAATATGGGAATTTGGAATGAAAATGGGGTCTTTTGGGATTTAAAAAGGTGGCAACATCGCACCCCCGCACCAACTTGCGGTGGAGATGCGGCTTCGCATACGGGATATGCGGCCGCATCTCCCCTCCTCTCCAAGGGGTGGAGATTGGGAAGTTGGGGGCTTCATTTTTGGGAGTTTCTTCCCATACGTCCAAAGATATCGAGTACGCGCCGCATATGGCCCTATTTTGCCCGGTTTCGCGAAAATGTGTTCTTTTCGATTCGTTTGACCTCCAATCCTTATAGAAACTTCTTGGAACTTGTATAAAACTTCATTAACCATATAAGGGGCCTTATAGCCCCCCCCCCCCCCCCCCCTCAATGCAATTCTAAGCAATGCATAACTCAAATGATATGAAACCTTCCCAAAACATGACTCAAACTCCAATTTCTCCAACGAACTTACTTCCATCGCTTCATATGACTCTAAAACCTTAAGGTATACACTTACAATTATCAAATACCCTTCTTAACCTTATAAGGGCTTTATGTACACTTTAGGCTTGTGTTAGTTCACTCATGATGCAAACGACATGAAATTTCCCAAGTGTAACACCGAGCGAACCACATGGCTTGCTGACTCAACATGGACATGAACTGATGTGGAATAAACCATAATCATGCTTAAGTTAAATAAAGAGTGGGATCGTAAATCATAAGTCTAAAAATTTCATAATATCATAATACGGAATAGTCTGAATAAACATAATAATAATAAGTCAAAATGGCTAGACGACTCTGAAATATCTGACATAATATAACTGACTAGTCTATGAAACCTCTGACATGAATCTGACTACTAAACTATTTGCCGGGACAAGGCCCTTGGCATACCTTTAATCGTACAATCGAAATAACATAAAACGAAGCTAAAACCCGAATAGAACGTGGGCTCACCAAAAGTCGATACGTGATTAGTCCCGAGGTGTCGATTCGTCGTCTCCGTAACCGCATCATGAAACGCAGTGCTCTGCCAAGCAAATAGGACGTCGCACAGCTTGAATCAGTGACCGGTATGTAAAACAACTGAATGAAGTAAAGCATGGCACATGAAATTAGAACCGAAATCGAAATCGTAAAACGAATACGAACATGAGTATATATGCAAATAGCATGAGTAAAACATTTTAAGTGGGAGAGCCTTAGTATAATCGACATGTAACCACCACGTAAGAATGTGGCGTCTGATTTCTACCCAATCAACTAAGCCATCTTGTACCTTGCTGGGGTATAAGACATAAACATGAACATGAATGGATCCAATAACCACAAAGGGTAAACATGAAGGCATTGTCCAAACTGGGCGGAGCGATCCTTATCCTACGCTGGCATATGTAGTTTCAGGCTGTCTCAGCCTTCTCGATAATCTGTATTACTCCCAAACACATGAACATGAATATAGATGGCATCTGAACCCATGATTTTTCATAAATATGACTTGTAAACATGGATTGTAAGTATAATATAACATGAATATAATTACATATATAACTTGCATGAAAACATGGAGACATGTAGGATTTCCATGAAAATAAACATAATATTTCATAACTTGCATATAAGAACCCATGAAATGCAAAGTATGGGTTTTCATGGATTACGGACGGATTCCCAATAACCAAAATGGAAGATTAGGAATACAATAACGAATTTATAATTCAAACATGGTAAATCATGGTAAATGAACTTGGGGTTATCATGAACGTGTCTAAAACCCTAATTTTTGGTGAACTTTCGTATAATCATGGAAGAACATGGCGTGGGAAAGAACAAAGATGTCCCACACGTAGATAGAAGCCCTACATACCTGTTAGTGCTCCAAAACTTGTAATAGAATTCCAAAAGATTAATCCTTGAGCCTTGAGATGGTTTTTCTTGAAAACCCTAGGCTAGGAACAATGATTTCCTGATTAGATTACATGGATATACATTAGAATTGACTTGGAATGGCTTAGCTTGTTGTTTTGGATTGATGGGAGAAGACAACATTCGTGCTAGGGCTTGGGAGTATGAAAAGTAGAATAAAAAGGCTGAACTGGGGTATTTATATTTAACTGAGTCGGGACACTTTACGGTTCATTTGTACGGTCCGTATAAACAGACTATATTTAACAATGATTAAAATTCCAAGAACTGGAATTTTCCAAAAGAGTTTCACGGACTGAAAATACGGTCCGTATTAAAGCATTTTAAAAATTTGGTAGGAACTGGGATTTTTCACTCGCCTGATACGATCTAGAAGTACGGGACGTATATTATTATACAGTCTGTTGTTTTGACGAGCGATTTGTTGTGTTGGAAACTAGACTTCCTAAACTTCAATTTAGGCTTTTGTTTCACTTCAAAAATCCTCATATACTAGGAGATATACCCCTTCAAAATTGACCCAAAATTCTATCCAAAATGTGGCCAACTTTTTTCAAATTTTCATCAAACTTATTTTCTTCGATTGGCTTGGTCCCGGAACCTTTAGACACTTGCTTAACATTTGTTAAGAGTATTCATTAACCTTATAAGGGTTCCATGACCTCTCCGAGCTTACTTTAGTTTACTTACAATGCAAATGAAGCGAAAAATTTTCGAAGTGTAATATTCCTCCCGCCTTATAAACATTCGTCCTCGAATGTTAAACTCTTAGGATTTCTACAAACATTTTGCCAGAGTTTCCATTTGTACCGCGCCATCCCGTCACAACAACTCAAAATATACCACAAAGGCTACACAACACCGCAACAATGGCCCCACACGACCAAGGAACTATAAGAAGGAAAGCGTTACGCACCCGAAGACAATGACGTCTCTATCCGAATCTCCTTCTTCGAGGGAAAGTATGCGGGTACCGGGACTTCATATCTTCTCACTCCCTCCCAAGTCATTTCTTCCTTATTATCGTTTCTCCCAACATTCACCGAGGGTACGTCTTTGTTCTTAGCCCCCAAACTTGTTTATCCGATCCAAGGGGTTATT
>NC_081342.1:73330531-73351832 GCF_029784015.1 Lycium ferocissimum | reverse complement strand
ATTTTGGTACATGTATTTTGGGAAAGGGGCGGGGCCCCGTCCGTCCTATTTCCATTGAGAGGCCTTAGATACGTATTTTGGGGGTGGGTTGACCCCTAGTCATTATGTAAATGAAAGCTTATGTACATTATTATTATTGCCCAGTAGCCTGTGAAGGGCTTACGTTATATAAGTAAATATGTTCGATATGAAAGTCGTTTCTTTATGATTGTATACGGTAAGGGAAGAATAAAGCTTGTGTTAACGATAATGAATGAGGGTGCTCGGTGGGTACCCGTACAAAAGCTACTCGTAGGTCGGGTCGTGACAAACCCTAAAGGCATGACATTCCATTCATATTGTCCAAAAGGGACATTGAATGCAGTTTTGTATTTATCTTTTTCAGCAACTTGTATTTGCCAAAATCCTGATTTCATATCAAACTTACTATAGACATTTGCTTTGTAAGTTCTTTTAATAAATCTATTTTATTAGGTATCATGTATCTAATCCATTGTAATACTTTGCTTTAAGGTTTATAGTTAATAACTAACCTTGGAGATCCTCGTTCTCTTTGCATTTTTATTTACATAAAATGTTGAGCAACTCCAAGTGATCTAGAAGGTCTTATTATCTTTTTTTGCAAAAGATCATTGGATTTCATTTTTTATAGGTTTCCATTAACTCGTGGTTCATTTGGATAGCCCCGCCATTGTAGGGATGGCATGTTCATTGAATTTTCCATCGATACATGGTAGTTCAACAATGTGTCGCTTTCTTCCTTAAAAAGCATTTGGTAATGCAACAACTTCATGTTCAAGTTTTTCTTAAAAACTTGCTATTTTCCTTTCTATCTGGGGTTTTTAACGTTTGTTCAATCTTTTAATCTTAATTTCATCTTTTAAGTATGAAATCTCGATTAGACAATAAACATATTTTGAAATGGTTTTTGATTTAACAAAATCACTTTTTCATCTTGAGAAATGGTGCAGATAAATAGGAAATCTAATTTCCTTTTCCTAATACGGTGTATAGATTGCATCTAATCCAAAGATAATAAGGTTTTATCTCAGTTATAAATGGGGTTCCTAAAATAACTTGTTCTGGATTTATATCTCGGGTAACAACAAAATTATTGATAAAAAATAAAACAAATTCCGTCATTACAAATGTGGGCTTTAGATAATTTGTAATCTATTTTAGCTTTTTCTCCGATGTGAGTATAACTTAGAAGTACTTTTTTTCAATATTTAGTAGGTATTATCCTTCCATGATGCGGCTTTTATACTCGCATCTATTAAAGCTAACTTATTAAGCGTTATGTTTCCTACTTTCAAAGTAATAGGAACATGCCGGCTTGTGATTGACTATTGCCACGAGTTTCTACACTGTCTTCTATTATTAGATGTTTTTATAATTTCATCATTTTTCTTGATGATCTACGTAATCATTATTGTTGGAATGATTATCTTCACTATCTTCCGCAAGAGTTTCTTTCTTGTTCGAGATAATACGTCAGTGGGATAGTCCATTTCGACTTTATTGCTTCTGATTTAACATTTTTAATCTCCTTTTTACCGAGATTAATTCATATTGTAAATCTTAGATAGTAGGTTTCTCATCCTTGTAAGAAAACCTATTCATAACATTTTTCATATTAAAAGGGTTCAATCGAGTTTCCTTGGATTGATTGATAATATTTTTTAACTCAATTAGATATTTCTTTACGGCCTCTTCATCGTTGATATGAGTGACAAGGTCAAGAAGAAATTCTTTGATTCCTTAGTAACAACATTGATTTGTTACACTCGTCAGCAGTATATAGCTCTGTACGCTTTACAATCTTGATTGTATGTTGGAATTGTAGTCGATTCAATTTCGATGTCACTAATTTTGGGAAGAAGATGAAGTGTTGTCATTATCTTCTAAAATAGTGTAGAGTTCATTTTTTATTTTATCATCATCATAGAAGATTTATCTTCTTCTTCTTCTTTCTATTATTGACTCGACACTCATTAGATCCGTGGCTCGTTTTGCCACATGTCCATGATGTATCTCCTGGAATCTTTTTGGGGATCTTTAAACCTTTTCTTTTTTATAAGAATTATCTACATTCTTTTTTCCTATAATGAGGTTTTGAAGTAGTAGATTTTTGCTATTTTACTCGGATTTTTGAATGGAGCAAAGAGATTTTCTCAAAACCAAAGTCTTGACAAAAGCTTCCTAAATCCTTTCGAGATTGTTGTTGATCTTTTTTCAAGAAATGTTTTAGTTTTAATCCGTGCATAGATCTAATCTCGTTACATTAATATAACTAATTATATCTCCATAGGTAAGATTTTTAAGTATGGGATTCTTCCATTAAACCCTATCCTTGATTTTTTGGTTCTAACCTTTTCGGCGAATAATGAAGGTAGACTGTTTAATAAATCTTTCTTTCACGTAAATCATTACCACAGCCTTCTCTTTATCATAACTTTCTCTACGAACATATCTTTATACCACCTATAATCATCTAATTTGGGGCATTTAAGATTGTTTAATAATTCTAAACTTCTATCTTGGAAAAGTTTTGGTTCTCCAATGAAGTGTTTAGCAATACTCAGAATTAGTGTTCTTCAAGCATCTTCTATTGCTTTCTAACGATCGCTTGGTTATTTCTTCCATTTTTAATTCAACCTATGGTTATGGCTCTAAAATTTGGTTCTATTATCTTGAGAGATAATTATCCCACCACTTTTTAACATTCTAGAAACCGTAAATAATTAAAGAAGCAAAGATATCTATCTCAAAGATGTTTAATTTTGTAAGTCAGAATAGCCATACCCATTTCGTGTAATGTTTTATAGATTTGGCTTTCTCAATCCATCTATGTTTCCATTCAGATATATCGTTTCCACTATGATGTACTAGTCGAAACTGATCTTATCAAATTGGACATCTCAGGAAAGGAGGGTCGTTTGTAATAATTCTTTTTCGTAGAATATCTTGGGTTAATGGTTAACTTATGAATTTCTTTGTCATTAGTACTTAAAGTTTTAACTTCACTAGTACCAATTTTCTTCGAAGTCTTTGCTTCAGATATTTTTAACTGTTTATTAATCTTATCCAGAAAATCTTCTTCAAGATTAAACTTATCAGGTAATTGTGGGAATTTTTCTTTAGAAATTCTCGGGAGTTTAAAAATTGGATGTTTCTCCAAATTAGTACTAGTTGTAGTTTTTGAAGGAGCTAATTGTTTATTAGTATCTCTTACTAATTGATTTGATACTACATATAATAACCGGTTTGTATAATTACTTTCTTGAATCAATTTGTTAATGTCCTTAGTTTTAGGATCACTATCAACGTTGGTTCCTTCCCTTTTAAAAGGGGTTACGTGAATTATTTATTTTCCTACCGGAATAAAGATGTCTTCTAATGGTGGAATAGTTGAACTGACTATCCCTTTGGCCTTGTAGCTATTTGTTGACTAACGGACAAAGATTCCTTTTGGTTTGGAATTTGCCTTGTTAATTCAAACCATTTGAAGGAATATTCTCTTACACACCTAGTTATGTCACTAATCCAATTAGCTTTATAATCTATTCTAGCTTCAAAGCTATAGGTATCGTAGGTACAATCTAATTTCTTTTTGTTCCTTGGACTTCATTTCTTTGTCAAGGCTAAAAGATCTGGTTTAAAGTTGTTGGCTCTAATTATTCCTAGGGAATCTCCTTTTACTTCCTTTTGTAAATCCATATCACTAGCGGTTGGGCTTCCTGAATTAACTTCAGATTGTTGTGAATGATGATAATAAACTTTAGGGATAGTTTTCGTAAAATCTACTCCTTTAAGTCTTGATAATTTCATCTTCGAAATTATCGTGACTTTCGCCTACTTCCTCACTGGGTTTAAAAGAAGAAGGTCTTGAAAAAGACTTTCTTTGACTTTCAGAAAGGTCGTGAATACGACATCCGGCCCTTGAAGATGATTCATTAACTCGATGTATCTAAGAATTTTAAATCAATAGATCCATCCGATATTGAATAACTTGTTCAATAACGTAACTTTCGGGTTAAAGCCTGCTGAGTTATGGCATCAAGTGCCATTCATTTTTTGATAAAATTTCATTCCATTTTACCATCCTTGGTACAAAAGTACTACTACGTTCTTGGTTTGATTCCATGAGCATAGTAACTCCCTTTTTGGACTCATTATCTTAGCTTGTGAGCTAAAGTTGTTTTCATTAGTCCGTAATATACTTATATATGTACTATTTCTTTTGTATTAACTTTGCTATTCATGTTTCTTGTTTTAATATTAAGAGTTAACGTATCCAATATATTTTGGTCATTAATGTCAACCGAATAATTTGGATAACAATTAAAGTAAACCGGGCCATGAGCTAGGTTACTTTGTAAAACTCCTAATAAAGAATCATCAAAGTTTAGTTACCTATCATCTCTTAGTAAGAGACATAAAGGCGTGTCTAAACCTAATCTGTAAAGAGGTTTGACAGCAACATGGACAAGTCCTATGTGAAGAAAATTATAATTTTTCTTATATCTATTTATATCTTGGATAGATAATAATTTAATAGTTTATCGCCGAACTATTGATAGCAAATCAATGGATTCACAAGTTTTGATATTATAGTTTGTTATAAAATCAAACTTTTTCTGTTTTGTAAATTTGTCGGAACGGTTCTCTTGGAATATTCCAATTTTGCAAATCATTTTCAACTTTAGCTATCTTTATTTCTTTGTTGACATGTTAACATTATTTAAAACATTTATATTATCAAGACTCATGATTAATGCGAAAGCGAGTTATGTTATCAAGTTGGTTTTGACACCACTTAATACTTTCTTCAACAAAAGATAGAATTTCTTCACTGGCTTCTAATAAGCGTTCAGCTGCTTGAATAGAAATTAATACTTCTTCTAAAGTAATATTCCTATTACATCCTTTA
The DNA here is from genome assembly GCF_029784015.1 of Lycium ferocissimum. NCBI lineage: Eukaryota > Viridiplantae > Streptophyta > Magnoliopsida > Solanales > Solanaceae > Lycium > Lycium ferocissimum. The sequence goes on along the minus strand of NC_081342.1, from coordinate 73,346,899 downwards.
TTATAGGCGTCAAGAACTCTAGGGTTCTTTAAGGAATTTTGAAATGATATTTCTTTTTCAAAAAATCTTTTATAAAATAATATATCTCGCTTTTTGAAAATAGAATTGCCATTTGAAATCCGTTGTAAAATCTTAATCTTTCAAAAGAACGGAGGGTTTTCATAAACTTTTTCTCAAAAAAAGAGTTTGTATTTTTGGGATACTATCCTATATGGGTACGTCTACTATCTCTGTTATGTTTTATCCTACTTGTTCTTGTATTGTAAGAGCTACAGTGACTGCTACAGTGACTACTACAGTGACCACTACAGTGACCACAATTAGGATAGTGGTCTTACTGTTTATCTTTCTTAATCCTTATTAAATTGTTTCTCTAATGTCCTAATGTGTCTACCGTTTCTTTCTATGTGGTCTTGGGGACGGTAACACCTAACCTCGCTCCAGCGGCACTCACGCCTTCGAGCGACAACGATCTATTCGAAAGTTTGCCAACGTCTTAGCCGGAAATTAATCGGCAACCTCACACTAAGACTCAAAAGGGTTTAACAGTGTTGGACTTTAGAAAATAAAGTTACTAAGCTCTAAGGAAGATGAACAGTAAATCTGACTTCTTAACAGTATAAGAACATGACTGAAAAGCTGGAGACATTACTTATATGGCATTCATGTCGATATCTATACCGATCATAAGAGTCTTCAGTACATCTTCAAGCAGAAGGAGATAAACTTGCGGCATAGGCGATGGTTAGAGCTGCTGAAAGACTACGATGTTGATATTTTGTACCAACTAGGGAAGGCGAATGTGGTAGCAGATGCCCTCAGCCGCAAATCTATGGGTAGCTTAGCATACCTACGAGTACAGGAGAAAGGAGCGCCTACGAGCTTCTTCCCACTTAGGCCAACTGGGGTCGAGTTATGATTCGGGGGGATGCGGAGTTACTATTCAGACTACAACAACATCATCCTTAGTAGCCGAGGTGAAAAGGCGCCAGTATGAAGACCCTTCATTGACCCATTACAAGGATACAGCTCCGCAAAAGAAGAAATCACCATTCGGGCTTACTGGAGAGGGAGTCCTTAGGTATCGAGGCAGGTTGTGTGTTTTTGATGTTGCGGGGTTACGTCAGAAGATTATGGCAGAGGCTCATTGCTCCCGCTATTCTATCCATCTTGGGTCAACAAAGATGTACCGCGACATTAAAGAAGTTTATTGGTGGGATGGAATGAAGAAGGATATAGCGGAGTTCGTGGCCTAGTGTCCTAACTATCAACAGGTGAAAATTGAACATCAGAAGCCCGGCGGATTATTACAGGCTATGGAGATCCCGACTTGGAAGTGGGAAGTAGTTAATATGGATTTCATCTCAGGCTTACCCCGATCTCAGCGTAAGTTTAATTCTATATGGGTAATTGTTGATAGATTGACAAAATCAGCGCATTTTCTACCTGTCAGGCAGTAGGATTATGCAAAGCTTTATGTTAAGGAGATAGTCCGACTTCATGGTGTTCCTGTATCCATTATCTCTGATAGGGGTACGCAGTTTGTGGCTAATTTTTAGAGATCTTTTCAGGAGGGTTTGGGGACTCAAGTGAATCTTAGCACAGTATTTCACCCCCCAGACAGACGGACAGGCTGAGCGTACTATTCAGACCCTTGAAGATATGTTAATGGCATGTGTCTTTGAATGTTGGGGGAAATTGGGATGATTAGTTGCCTCTTATCGAGTTTGCGTACAATAATAGCTACCGCTCCAGTATTCAGATGGTCCCGTATGAAGCTTTATATGGGCGGAAGTGCAGATCACCAATTGGATGGTTTGAAGTGAGAGGGACGAAATTAGTAGGGCCAGACTTAATCCAGTAAGCGGTGGATAAAGTTAAGCTTATTTGAGATCGATTATTAACAGCCCAAAGTCGACAGAAGTCTTACACGGATAATCGCCGACGAGACTTAGAGTTCCAAGTTAATGACTGGGTATTCCAAAAGGTGTCGCCGATGAAAGGCGTCATGATATTTGGTAAAAAGGGTAAGCTTAGCCCTCGATATATTGGGACTTATAAGATTATTCGTAGAGTGGGCAAGGTTGCTTATGAGTTGTATCTACCTTCCAACTTAGAGTTTGTACACCCAGTGTTCCATGTATCCATGCTCCGTAAGTGTGTTGGATATCCTTCGAGAGTTGTGCCCATCGATGATGTTCAGGTTACCGAACGATTATCATATGAAGAGGTCCCCATTGCAATCCTGGATAGACAAGTTTGGAGGCTAAGAGCTAAAGACGTAGCCTCAGTGAATGTTCGTTGGAGAAACGATAATAAGGAAGAAATGACTTGGGAGGCTGAGGAAGATATGAAGTCCAGGTACCTACACTTGTTTCCACTCCCAGAAGAGATTCGGATAGAGACGTCATTGTCTTCAGGTGCGTAACGCTTTCCTTCTTATAGTTCCTTGGTCGTGTGGGGCCATTGTTGCCGTTGTTGTGTAGCCCTGTGAGGCGCTGTATATTTTGGGTTGTTGTGACAGGATGGTAGCGGTACAAATATAGGGGAAACTCCGGCGAAATGTTCGTAGAAATCCTAAGAGTTTAACATTCGAGGACGAATGTTTCTAAGGGGGGAGGAATGTAACACTTCGAAAAAATTTCGCGTCATTTGCGTTGTAAGTAAACTAAAGTAAGATCGGAGAGGTCATGGAACCCTTATAAGATTAATGAATACTCTTAACAAGTGTCTGAAGGTTCCGGGACCAAGCCAATCGAAGAAAATAAGTTTGACGAAAATTTGGAAAAAGTTGGCGAAATTTTGGATAGAATTTTGGGTCAACTTTGGAGGGGTATATCTCCTAGTATATGAGGATTTTTGAAGTGAAACAAAAGCCTAAATTGAAGTTTAGGAAGTCTAGTTTCCAACGCAACAAATCAATCATCAAAATAACGGACTGTATAATAATATACGGCCCGTACTTCTAGATCGTATCAGGCAAGTGAAAAATCCCAGTTCCTACCATATTTTTAAAATGCTTTAATACGGACCGTATAATGTTATACGGACCGTATTTTCAGTCCGTGAAACTCTTTTGGGAAATTCCAGTTCCTGGAATTTTAATCATTGTTAAATACGGTCAGTTTATACGGACCGTATAAATGAACCGTAAAGTGTCCCGACTCAGTTAAATATAAATACCCCAGTTCAGCCTTTTTATTCTACTTTTCATAGCCTTTTTATTCTACTTTTCATACTCCCAAGCCCTAGCACGAAGATTGTCTTCTCCCATCAATCCAAAACAACAAGCTAAGCCATCATTAGAAAATCGACAGCTTAGCATACATGACTAAAGCTAGAGAAAATTGGATAGCATCTCCTTTATTTATATGACTCCCTCCATATCATATATCAACTCCCAAACATCGATAATAACATTCACAACATCATAACAATAGTCTTTATGCACCTACATTATCCTTACTTCTCAATTCACTTCCAATTATCCATATCCATGGTCATAGCACACGATTACATTCATTCATATACAATGTCTATCCCATGTTCTTAACATCATTTATAACATAACCATAATCGCAACATATCAAGAATCATGACTCAATCCAAGCTTTTACTCAAAAATGACACTATTCCCACATTCATGACCCATTTTCTATAACCTTCTACAATCCAAGTGTTTCAACTTTTCAATACCTTAAACAATATGGAAATACCATAAAACTTACCTTAGATGGTTTAGGAATGAACCTTGGGTGGAAACACTTCACTTGAACAAAACCCTAGTTCCACCTCCGCTTGGATTTCTTGTCTTGGATGAACTTTAATGAGTTTCTTACACTTGATTCACTTGGTTTGATGAAGTTGATCACTAATATCTCTTGAATTCTTGTGGGAGAAGTGTAGAGAAATGTTCTAGAGAGTTTTAGAGAGAAGGGGTGTGAAGGGGAAATGAAATGAATTAAACTTGGACCCCTTATTAATAACACAAATCTGTCCCGACCAGTTTCTACGGACCAACGTACGGTCCGTATAAATTATACTGACCGTATGTATGGTCGTAGATTTGGTCCAGAGAGAGGTGCTAATCTGGGCTGATTATACGGTTGAACATACGGCCCGTATGTTTTATACGGCCAGTATGTTTGGCCGTATAATGCTCGGTATTTCGAAGTTCGTTCTCATCCTCTCGTTTGATCTCCAATCCTTATGGAACCTTCTTGACACTTTTTTATCACCTTATTAACAAACTAAGGGACGTTATAACTCTTCTCCAAAGCATCATTAAATCATCATTAACTTGTTACTCGTAAATCCTTTCCGATGCATATCGTATGCCTTGCCTTCTCTTGGCAAACTTTCTCGTCTAACCTCAAATGTCTTTGAAATCTTACTTAGGGTCATCAAATGTCATTTCTTACTTATTGAAATACCATATACTTCGTTCTCTTCGTTAGTCTATTCACCGTGTATCAACGAAAATTTTTTCGAGATGTAACAGCTACGGGCATGTGTGTTGGACTTCAAAGGTAGTTGGGATGATCACTTACCACTTATTGAATTTGCTTGCAGCAATAGTTATCATTCCAACATTCAAATGGCCCCGTATGAGGCTTTATATGGGCGCAAGTGTAGATCTCAAATTGGGTGGTTCGAAGTGGGAGAAACTAAGTTAATAGGTCTAGACTTGATCCAGCAAGCCATAGAAAATGTCAAGATTATTCAAGATCGATTATTGACAGCTCAGAGTCGCCAGAAATCTTATACAAATAATCGCCGACGAGACTTAGAATTCCTAGTTAATGATTGTGTATTCTTAAAGGTGTCACCTGTGAAGGGTGTGATGAGATTTGGTAAGAAAGGCAGACTTAGCCCTCGGTATATTGGGCCTTACAAGATTGTACGCAAGGTAGGTCAGATGGCTTATGAATTAGATCTCTTTTGTTACACCCCGTATCTTCGAAGAAGCATTTATCAAATCTAAAACGTAAGTACGTTGAGTTATGGTTAGGTAAAACCACTTCGAAATATAAGCAAGCATTATCAAGTACATTTAATGAGTGAAGGATGTATATAAGGTATACCGGAAGGTTTTATAAGGAAATGAGTAGAAGAAATGGAGTAGTACGACTTTGGAGAAAGGATGGGTAATGTTTCGTGTGAAAATTTTGGTCCAAATTGAGGGACGAATATCTCTTAGCATATGAAGTGTTTTGAAGTGAAACAAAAGCCTAAAATGAAGTTCGTCGAGTCTAGTTTCCAACGCAACAAACCACACATCGATAGGACATCGAAGTAGAGAATTATGGATGTTACAAGTTTTGCTGACAGAGCAGAAACGCGTGCTACAGTACTACTATAGTAACCGACTTGCTACGGTATCAAGCACGGTGAACCCGACTCGAATATGACCCCTATATAAAGGGTAATAACCCCCTTTTTTCATCAGATTTTCCTAGAAAATTCCAAAAATTTGAAGAGAGAGAGAGGGTATCAAAAAGTGAGCAATTTTCAAGTAGCGGAGTAGTGGTTTAGGTCTGGGTAACGCATGGTTGTGATTCTAGTATTGTTTTGCGATGGATTTTAGCGTGGATATTGAGGATATTGCTGTCTTAACTAGAAAAAAGGTATGAATCTTTTTCTTTTGGTATTATTTAAGGTTTATTCTCGGAGACAAAGTCGTTAAATAATTGTGTAGTAAGTTGGTTAGTTATGGAAGTTGTAAAAAAACGAGCGTGTGCTGTTTTATGGTACATATTGGTGTTGGAAATGATGTTATTGATGTTGGTATTGATGTTGTTGTTGTTGGTTGCTTTGAATTACGATTCGGGCTAGGCATATAAACGAGAGGAGATCTTTGCGAAATTTTGGCGATTTTAGGAAGAATTATTTGAAGGCTTAGGATAAGTATATGCTAATGGGCCTAATCATAGTATGAATGGTCTTATATGTAGACTTGCAGGCTCGGACGGATAAGCGTAGGTAGTTGGTGGCTGAACAAGTATGTTAAGGCTCGTCCCCTTTCTTTCAAAGGCATGATTCCTATGGTATGACTTCATAAATATTTCCGTAACCTTCTTGTCTTCAAAAGCTAAAAGTCCATGGTTCTTAAAACTTCTCATGATGTCAAGGATAGGAATGATTTTATGATGGTGACGACGATAATGATGATTTTGTACTTTAAGAACTCAAGTGTATGATTTCAAAGTGAGTATGAGAATGTAGAGCTACATCTAGATTTTCTCAATTTTATTCATTGATGATGACTCTACTTCTAAAGGCTCCAAAGTGTATGTAAAGTTACCCTTTCTTTCTTTATGGCATGAATTACATAAAGCGAGCGAACAACGAATATATATGACTCCAAGGAACTCTATTCTCAATAGTGCTTGACATGATAGTTGTCTTTAATTCTCAAGTGTTGGTTCATTACGATTATTCTATTGAGTCTCGCATTATGGTTTAGTTTGCATATGGTTGCTCATGATATTCTACTCGTGCGATACGTTAATATATCATTCACGGAGTCCCGTAGTCGGGTACGTATTCGTGCACGCTTTCATTGCATTGTCCCGAGTCCCTCCTGAAGGGCGGGTACGGTATATATATGATGATTTCACCGAGTCCTTCACTGGGAGGGCCGGGTACGGTATATATATGATGATTTCACCGAGTTCCCACTGTAGGCGGGGTACGGTATATATATGATGATTTCACCGAGTCCCTCACTAGAGGGCCGGGTACGGTATATATGTATATGACTTCATACACCGAGTCCCATAATGGGCCGGGTACGGTATGTTATATATATATATGCATGACTCATTTCATAAGGTACAGATGATTTGGTATTACTTGATTATCATATTTGTCTCTTGTCATCTTTTACTCAGTCATGATCTCCATTATTGTACTTCATGCTTTACATACTCAGTACATTTTTCGTACTGACCCCCTTTCTTCGGGGGCTGCGTTTCATGCCCGCAGGTACAGACACTCAGTTTGGTGATCCTCCGGTCTAGGACTTCTGCTCAGCTGCTTGGAGAGCTCTATTGTTCCGGAGCTTGAGTCATTTTGGTACAGATCCTTTGACATAGGCTTTGTTATACTCTTAGAGGTCTGTAGACATATATGGGTTGTGTATATAAGGTTTGGTCAGCTATATCGATGTAGTTCGTCTTGGATGTCCGTGTGTATAGTGGCAGCCTTGTCGGCTTGCATATTTGTTATGTTTTGGTTAGCTGTGGCTCCTCAGGAGACAGGTTCATTCTGATATATGGCATTATAATTCTATAGTACGCTTTTACAGATTTCCACATTATCCTTAGCATCAGTCTGATTATATCTAACAGGTTCGTATACGAGTGTCCAACTCGGGCACTAGTCATGGCCCATCGATTTGGGTCACCTTCGGATTTGGAGTCAGTCCATCCGGTTTTCCATGTGTCGATGATTCGCAAGTGCATTGGAGACCCTTCTAGAATCGTACCTGTGGATGATGTCCAAGTCACCGAGCAATTGTCCTACGAAGAAGTTCCCATTGCTATTCTAGATAGGCAAGTTCAGAGGCTCAATACCAAAGATGTAGCTTCAGTTAAAGTTCTATGGACGAACAATAATAGGGAAGAGATCACTTGGGAAGCTGAGAAAGATATGAAGTTCAGGTATCCACATTTATTTCCACTCCAAGATGAGATTCAGACAGAGGCACCATTGTCCTCAGGTATGTAATGCTTTCTTTCGATGATTTCTTGGTCGTGTATGGCCATTATTATTATTGTTGTTGTAGCCCTGTGAGGCGATATATTTATGTTTTGGGTTGCTGTGACAGGATGGTAGTGACATATTATAGGGGAAACTCTGGCGAAATTTTTGTAGAATCCCTAAGAGGCTAACATTCCAGGATGAATGTTCTTAAGGGGGGAGGAATGTTACACCTTGGGAAATTTCATGTCGTTTGCATCATGAGTGAACTAACACAAGCCTAACATGGACATGAAGCCATTATAAGGTTAAGAAGGGTATTTGATAATTTTAATTGTAGGTTTTAAAGTCATATGAAGTGATGGAAGTAAGTTCGTTGGAGAAATTGGAGTTTGAGTCATGTTTTGGGAAGGTTTCACATCATTTGAGTTATGAATTTCATAGTATTTACTTAAGGGGAGGGGGGGGGGGGGCTAGCTATAAGTCCCCTTAGATAAGTTCCAAGAAGGTTCTAGAAGGATTGGAGGTCAAACGAATCGAAAAGAACGCATTTTCGCGAAATCGGGCCAAATAGGGCCATATGCGGCCGCATACTCAGTATGATGGACCGCATATGGGCAGAAAACTCCCCAAAATGGAAGCCCCCACTGCCCAATCTCCACCCCTTGGAGAGGAGGGGAGATGCGGCCGCATATCCCCTATGCGAAGCCGCATCTCCATCGCAAGTTGGTGCGGGGGTGTGATGTTTCCACCTTTTTAAATCCAAAAAGACCCTATTTAAATTCCAACTTCCCCCATTTATTTCCCCACACTTCTATAGAGTTCTTTAAGGCTCCATAACACTTCAATCCTTTCCATATCATCAAGAGATAAGATCAACATCAAAACCCAAAGAGAATCCATGGAAGGTGATTGTTCTTGCTTCTCTTCAAAGTTGTGATAAACTTGGCCTTTAAAGGAGTTGGGGAAGGTGAATTTCTTCTATAATAAGGTATTATATTCCTAATATTTACATGATTGAGTTGATATAAAGGTTTAGTAACTCTTGGAAAGGAAAAGAATTAAAGTGGAGAAGTTATAAGTGTTGAAGTGAAGAAGATAACTATGAGATTAACTTGAAAAAGGGATTTTGGATAAATTTGAGATTGAATTGAATATAACTTCTTGATTATGATATTGTGGCTGTTGTTATTGTTGTTTGGTAGTAGATTTGTAATTTGGTGGAAGTTGATAAAAATAGAAGAAATGCTGCCCAAATTTCATTAGTGCGCTAATTGCACTAGTTTGAACTTAGAAATGTTTTCAAGACTTAACCTTAGTGTGAATCCTCTTGAATGTAGCTTTTGCAGAATTTGGAGGAGAGCGTTAGATAGTTAAGAAGACGTAAAGGTATGTAAGGCTAACCCTTCTTTCTAAAGGCATGATTTCCTTATTACGAATCCATCTAAAATATCAGTAATGCCCTATTCCTAGAAATGCTAGAATTCATGACTTGCAAGACTCTTAAGATATTATTGATAAAAGATCTCCATAGTGATGATGGTAATGATGATGATGATCATAGTGATTCCATAATGGTAATCGGGAGTTTACCGACTTTATGTCACCCCGATAGAGTTGTAATGTTTCCTTTGGATACTCATGTATGTCATATATGTATATAGCTATTTTGTGACACTGAGCTTATATGGCCGGGTATGATATATATTGCGTGCACACCACTGCAGTTGGGTATGGACAACACCGAGCCTTGTTATAGCTGGATATGAATGACACCGAACCTACATGGTCGGGTATGCTATCATTATATGTATATGTATATGTATGGAATGTTTTCTTTAGAAAAAGGTTAAGTAAGCATGATGAACGTCTCAAGAGGTATAAAAGGTCTTTCTATCTTATGTTATTCTTCATGCTTTTATCATGTTACTATTCATGCCTTACATACTTAGTGCACTGTTCGTACTGACGTCCTTTTCTTGTGGACGCTGTGTTCATGCCTACAGGTAGACAGGGCAACAGACCAGACCCATAGGCTGCTTCGTCACTAATTGCGAAGCAGTGCTCCTTTTGATCCGGAGCTGCAGTAGTTGGTATTAATCTTTTTGTGTACATATATGGGCATGGCGGGGTCCTGTCCCGTTTTTATGATTTTATAGACTCTTCGTAGAGGCACGTAGATAGACGTCTATAGTTAGACATCCCTTAGCTTTGTCGGCTCATATTTTGTATATCATTTTGATAGCCTTTTCGGCTTGTGTATATATGGGCATAGTTAATGATGTTTATATAAAAGCGCCTACGTCCGATGAGATTCGTGTCATATAATGCATGATAGCTATGGGTTAACCATGTGGCTCACCTAGATATGATTATGAAAGTATGATGAGAGGTGCTCGGTAGGTTAGCTCCGGGTACCCGTCATGGCCCTCCGGTTGGGCCATTACACTCGATCACCTGCAGTCTGGCATCGAATGTTGTGTTACGCCTAGGCCATGGTTCGGGGCATGACAAAGACGGCCTCTTTTGGGTGTTTTGAGTGCGCGAGTAGGTTCGTAGCGTGTTATATGATTGAATGCAAATATGGTTTGTCTCCGGGAGGTTTTGGATGGGTTTCGGCTGTTGGATCCAAAATTTGAAGAAACCTGAAATTTCTGATGCCTAAATATGGTTCCTTCTACGCATATTGCGTTCGCTAAGGCGCGGGGTCCGTAGTGTCGTGATCTTGGCCTATGGCTCACATTCGCGAAGGGGCATTTAGGGTTGGTCGGGCCACACGGCCGTATCGCAGTCATGATGGCCATGTCATGTTTGCAATTGGTTGGTCTGGGCCGCGATCGCGTGGCTTGGATGGCGATCGCAAAGAGCACTGACACCTGGGCATAATATAATTTCCAACTTTGAATTATTTATATTTCAATTTTGGGAGCTTAGGACCTTGGATTTGGGAGATTTTGGAAGGGTTCTTCAAGATTCTTTGTGGGGGTAAGTTTCTAACTTTCCTTTTACCGTTCTACCTTCGATTATTATGGATTTCATCATAGAAATCATGATTTGATCTTAGAAATTGGTTTCCATGGAAATGGGTTTTCAAGTAGTTCATCAAATTGAAGGTCGATTTGTAAATGGATTTTAAAGATTTTCAAGATTATTACAAATTAAACTGTGGGTAAACTGATGTCGCAACAAAATTGTAGTTTTGCCCTTGAGGGCTCGGAGTTACCTTTTTGGGTTCATTTTTGGGTTCCGAATTAAAGTTTAGCAATATGGATATCGTTGGACTCGTCTAACCTCATAGAATACTATTATGACTAGATTGGACTCATTTGGCAAATTTGGATGCGGTGGAGCTTCCGGGAGGCTTGATCTACATGCGGATCGAGTTTGGGATTGTTCGTGAGCTTTGGGACTTCAAATCTAAGGCAAGTTGAGACTTACTAGACCTTTTATGTAGTATTTTGAGTTGGTTAAAGTATTTAAGGGGCGTAATAGGGAATTGGGGGGCCCGTACTTGGGAGGTGACGAGCACTTTTGCAGGTACTGGTGTATTTGTATGGGTAACAAATGTAAAGTGAATGTGCTTGTGATGGGGAATGTATGTTGAAACTACGGGTGTTGGAGGTAGTGATAAATCGACCGATTTGGTATGGTTGTTGATTTTGTGGGCTGATGATAGCCATGTTTGACATTTCATACATTTCATGTCATTGTGATATACGGTCGATGAAACACAAGGAATTATCTGGAGAGGCTGAATTGGACATGGTACATGATTTCGAGTGATGATGATTATGACAGCCCGATTAGCTGGTATCCGATGTTGCTCTTAGAGATCTAGAATTCTGGGTGAGTATATGGACCTCATGAGTCCCCCATCAGCAGGAGAATGTGTATACTGGTGCGTATTGGTCATTGCATTAGATTACATTTCACTTTCATTCCATACCATTCATACTTGACTGTGTTGTATATTTGAAAGCATTATTTGAACTCGGGAAAGGTGTAAACTTTATGCCTCGGTTGTTGTGGATTCTTCATTTCAAATGCTTAAATGCTTGTAAACTGTGAAATTTAAGACTAACAAAGAAAGGACATAAGTATTGGAAGTACCATCCCTCATTATCGCTATAGTTTAGGGTCGGTCAATGATGTTGCTGGGTACATGTGATTCTCGTACTCACTCTACACTTGGTGCACCTTTTGTGTGCACGTTTAGATCCAGGATCGAGTGGAGGATGAAATCTTGTTGATCACTGAGGCATGTTTTAGAGTCTAGGGTGAGCTGATGATGGCCCCACAGCACCGTACTTCATCCTTATCCTATTTTATGTCTTTCATAATTTCGGATAATATTATGTAGTACTTTCAGACTTGTATTCCGGATAGTATCTCTTGTACTAATTGTTACGGTTCGCATTTCGCGGACGAGGTTAGCGTTCGGAAAGCTACTACGAACTTGTTGATGCTCTTTTGGACTTGTTTTGAAAAAGCGTCGCTACCTATTTTTTAAAAAATTAGGAAAACCAATAGTGAAGGATTTATTCAAACACCGTGAAAAATCCTTCGTAATCCAAAGTTCTAGGTAAGGGTTCTGGTGATCCCCATAGGGAAAATGTTAGGCACCCTAGTATTAAGGATCCGTACTATACGTTTGACCTTCGAATTCCAATGTATGAATATTTGCATGAACTGTTTATCTTGTGTTTATTCGCATTTAGGGGGGGGGGGGGGGGGGGGGGGGGGGATCATTTATTGCATATCATTTAATGTTGAAAAAAATAAATTTGAATATATCTCCCATATATATGGAATATTTAGGTTCGAATTTATAATATCCGGATACGAATAGCTTCCTTTTACGTATAAGGATGGTATATTTTATCTATGAAAGGCAGAAAAATTGTTTGGTTTTATAAATAAATGAGTGCAATTCAGTTCATCTTAATCCCATAATTGGCTTCGGGTTAATCCGTTTAGCACGTTTAGAACACCTTTACCTAGGACCTTTAGATTTACAAACGTTTTACTTTATTTTGATGACTTAGGCTTGAAAAGACAATATTGTTTTCGTTAATGTATATAAGAAATTGAACTCGGGTTCGGTTTTTTAAGAGCAAAATTTACAGCTTTCTTTTCAGAAATGCATTTTTTATTCTTTTGGGCTTGGCCCAAGTTCCCTTTATAATTTGTGTCCCCTTTCAAATCAGAAAAAAAAGGTTAGCCCAAAATCTTAATTCTTGTTGTTATTGGGCTTGGCCCAAAAATACTTGATTCCATTTTTTATTTGGATCCAAAACTTAACTTGACCTTTACAAAGAACGTGTATTTTATTTACAACATTTTGATATGATTTTGACGAAAAAGCTGTAGTGTTTAAGGCTTTGAAACTCTTTTTGATTTGTATCTAAAACGGGTCTGTTGCCTTTCCATTTTTATTAGAGGAAACAACTATGCCAAGTTCGGTTTCTTTTGAAAATCGTTTTGGGGACTTAGGGTCGAACTAAATGGCATAAGCACCGTTGTCCTAAGACGGCTCGTTCAAGACATAAAGATTCCACTATAATAAGAGTTTTTTTTTTTTTTTTTTTTTTTTTACAAGTTTTACAAAATACAAATACAAATGAATTGCGCAAGTAAAAGAAATAACAGAAATGAAATGAGCAGAGGAGGGAAAGCTAGGGGAGTACCAAGCCCCTAGTTGGCCATTTTCACCCATGGCTGGGTCTTCTACGTGTTCAATATATATTAGCTTCCATATTCTTTGTTGGGCTTGATCGTGACATGAAAGAATTATCTATTGGGCCTCGGCCCAACAGGTTGGCATATGACCTGGCCCGAATGGCCATGCAGTTTTTTTTTTTTTTTTGGGGGGGGGGGGGGTGGAGAAAAGAAAGAAGGACCCGGTTATTTTCAATTTGCTGAACTTATCATACACATTTATATATATATATATATATATAACACAACTAAAACACATATACACATACTACATCAGGTTGTTTGGCCTTGAAAAAACCAAGACTGGACACCAAAGAAAAGAAGACAACTGAGCCCTTTTACATTCTTACTTTGGGCTAGATAAATCTATACTACTTCTATGAAGTTGAATCGGGCTAGGCCTATCTACCTTCTAGATGGCAGCTCAGTTGATAATTAAAGTTTAATGAGACCTTCCATTCTTTTACTAATTTAATATATATGCTTTATGTATATCTACCCACTTATATACACACAATATACTCGTAATATACACACATGATGCGTATATCTAGTGTGTATCATATGCATATCTTTCCCTGAATTGTTTTGAACCTTCTTTGCTTATGGAAGCTTGGATAAGCATGCATACTGTGTTTCAACGCCAGTTAAACTAAGTGTGTGCGCCCAGTTTTATTTACATTAAACGATCAGGCTGTGATCAGGTTACAGGTGCATTCATGATTCAAATTTGATAGGGTCAAATAACAATCACTAGAGGTCACTTGAATCATTAAGCTTCACAGATAAGTGTTATCATATTAAAAGGGTAGATAATCAAGCAATGATCCAATCAACATTTCACATAGGCATCTAAGTTTAAGGCAGTGTCATCAACAACTCACACAGATCAAATCAGTACTCAAACAGTTATATTATGTTAATCACCTTAGAAAACTAAGACAGGTCTCTATGCAAGTATAACATCAGAGTAACTTATTTGATCTTCAACGTATACCAAAGCAAGAATCATACTAAACAACTGTTAATAGAGTATACTACATTTACAGTTAAGTAAAACTACAAACTAAAAGAGCAAAAACAAGATAAAGTATTACCTTTTGTTTGTGCAGCCTGTGTCAAGAATGGATTTTGGAGCCTCGTGCTTCCAATCTCAAACTCAACAACACAAAGAAAAACAAAGTAGATAAAAAAATTTAACTGAGGGACTCAAACCTTAAAAGAAAGTCTAAGTCTAAAATTATATTATTGAGCTTGAATTTCAAGTTGAACTTAAAATTCTAGTTTTTGGCTGTCAAAACTTGTTTTTATGGTGAGGGTTGGGGTTCTATTTATAGAACCCCCAAAAATAACTTAACCTTTGGTCCATCGATGTGAGACAAATAGATTTCTAGGTGTAAAAACGTTTGTTCATGGAATTGATGACCAGGATTAAAGGAAAGCAAACATATACGGCTGGATCTGCTTATCACAGATCGATCCACGCCACTACTTCGAAAACCAATAGGAATTAAGCCTAAAAAAATTTGAAAACAACAATATCGATGTTGTAATCTGCAAGTTTGACTACGAAAGTGAAAAAAGAAATGCATTTTACCTCATCTACGTTTTTTCTTGGTAGAATTTGGAAGAAAGAGACAATGAAATTTTAAATGTTGCATTAGTTTGGACGTGCTAAAGCTGATACACGTCTGACCTCTCTGATCCGATGCCATTTTTGGCAATCCAGCGAGGAGAGAGGGAAAGGGGAAAGGAGGCGGCGTGTCTAGGGTTTGGGAAGAGAGAGGAGAGAGGTGTATAAGGGGTTGTTTGGTGTGAAGGGAAATGAAATGAGAGGTTTGGGGTCTTTTACCCCCTTACGCTATTGTGTTCGATGGACCGGGTCGGTCCATTTAATAGATTGGGCCTGGTCCATAATTTTAAGGAAAGGAAAGGGGGCCCTATATATGTATATTAAGCATATATACATACATATATTTAGTGTATATACGCACATAAAGAGTAGAGGTGGGTAAATTAAATAAATGAAAAAAAATGTTAAAATACCAATTATCGATCATATTATAGTAATCAAGATATAATTAGCCTTTTAATTAATTTTAAAATACGACTAATTGTATAAACAGACTTAATTTGCAAATATAGCCTTGATTGATTTAAAATCTAACTTGATCATTTCAATTACGGCCTTAGTTGGCCTAATTAGACAATTAAAACTAAATTTCAATAATGAACTTAATCAATTTGAGCCAAATGAGTTTGGCCATTTCAAGTAAGGCCATTAAACGACTATTTTTGCATAAATGGCCCCAATTGCTTTAACCATGAATTGATTAATTCAATTGTGGCCATAACTAAAACAATTAAAAATCAATTTGCAACAATGCCCCCCTTAATTGACTAATTATACTAATTAACTAATAGAAATTGACATGATCAATTTTAACAAATTATGCCAATACACAAAAATTAAGAATTGAGGGGTAAAATAGTCAATTCTTTTAATTAATCAAAATCCTTGGGTAAAAGAGAATAGTATATTTGCTAGTTTGATATCTTGACAATTTAAACAATTAAACAAATAATTATTTTAAAATTGCTTTTCTTTGATTAAATCATAACAAATATTTTATAAATGTCATAAAATGTACCAATTAATTCCTAAATGATTTATAATATTATAGAAATTATTTTTCCAATTAAAAGGGTAAAATATTGACCTTAACCATTTTATAAAAATCATTTTGACCTCTAAACATGCATGGTTCACTTTGTCAACCAAGGACTTTGTGTAATTAAAATAATTTACGAGAGGTCAAAAATTAGGTGTCAACAATTGCCCACAGATATTCCGTGGTATTTAAAGAAGGCCCTTTGGCTTTCTTTTAAAGAAGGCCTTTGGGCTTTGAAAAGAAGCCCGGCTTTTAGAATGACCCTTTTGTTTTT
>NC_081342.1:73320130-73330431 GCF_029784015.1 Lycium ferocissimum | reverse complement strand
AAAGGGGAATGCCACGGACAACTATACAGACAAAGAATGTCTCGTGCTTTCAACAAGCGGGTCAGAGCCCGACTCTTCCAAATTGGACAACTTGTACTCAAGAGATTCTTCCTTCATCAAGAAGAATACAAAGGAAATTTACGCCAAACTAGCAAGAACCATACATAGTCAAAAAAGTACTTTTAGGGGGAGCCGTAGTCCTAGCCGAGATGGACGGACAAGAGTGGCCCAAAGCTATCAATGCAGACGTATTCAAGAGAGACTACGTCTAAGATTTCATTTGCTTGTAATCGCATTATTATTATTATTTCCTTATAATCGTATCTTTTTCTTGTAATCATACTTTTGTAATAGAATAGGGAAAAACAAACATCTATGTAACGAACTACGCAATGACTCGACTTCCCCGGTGGGATACGTAGCGGCAATCCATCTTATATACCGGTCGTACGTATTAGTAAAAACCAAACTGAATTACTTTATTTTTGAACTACGTTGACCTAAATTTCTCTTTGCGACAGGATACGTAGGCGCTTTCGAGCTCAGTCATCATAAAAGAAAAATCCAAGAAACCCTTAGGAAACCTCAGAGACACAAAGTCGGAAGAAATCAACAAAATCAGAATATAAGGATCGACGCAAGAGTCAGTTAGCATCAACCTACTGCGGAGCGAAATTTCACACACAAAAGCAATCAACAAAGAAAATGACAAACCCGGACGTATACACTCGGGTTTCCTAAAAAATTCGCATGATGAAACGATACAAGAGTTGATCAAAACAAGACGAAAGCTGGGGTAGAATTTGACACGGGGATCTCACCAAAGATCGGAAGACCTGGTTGGAAAAGCACATGTCATGACATCAAAACGAAACAAAGATTTTCAAAAGAAAACAACGCGCATTTTTATAGCTTTACTTTAGATTTTCAAAATTAGCATAAGTTCGTTCTAAAACCATTTCTTGAAATACCGAGTCCAAGAGGATTCAAAGGAGCATCAAGGGAAGACACCAGACGGGAGGACAACGACACTAATCGACCTCTTAGGAAACTAACAATTTTTTTGTGGATGCGAGGATTTTAAACAAGAGAATGGATAGGTCATCGACCGAAAGGCAAACTCAAGCCCGGACACCAAAGGCCAAAGGGTCGAGAATGGAATGAAAGGAAAAAAGCAACTCTGATTGCCAAGGTCATGAAATGAATGAGAAAGACATATTCGACCGAATGGGTCATACAAAAATGGATGATAAAGATGCATCCGACCAGAGGGGTCAGGACAATGAGCATAAGGATACATTTGGCCAACGAGAATTGGTCATGACAAAGGACAAAAGGGGCATATCTAGACCACAAGGGTCAACGGCTCTATACAACGGGCGAAAGAAAGATTATCCAAATCGCAAGGACCATGTCTTTCTAAATCTGCGTGCTAAAAGGGCCATTCATTCATATCAAGCGCCCAAAAGGGTCATTCATATCAAGCGCGCCAAAGGGTCATTCATATCAAGCGCCAAAAGGCCCGTTCATATCAAGCGAAGAAACGGACCATTCATTCAAAAAACTAGGGTCATTCATTCAAACAACAAAGGTCATTCATACAAAACGACCAAAAGGTCATTCATATCAAACAGCCAAAAAGGCCATTCATTTCAAGCTTGACCAAAAGGGCCATTCATTTCAAATACCACGAAGAATATACGCAATCTTTGTCAAATTCGGGAAAGCGGTACATAGCCGCAAGAAAGGAGCCGGCTCACTGAACCAAATCCATATAATTGTAGGGCAAACGTGAAACTTTTTCTTATGCAGCCGGTCAAGATAAGGTGCACATGAGAGTCAAGCTCTCCATCCAGGATTTGGAAGCCATCCGATCTCAGACTCAGCCATAATTTTGTCTATTTTTACTTTCTTTACTAAAAACCACGACCGGTCGGATACACACGGGGAAATCTGAAGGTATTCACACATAAAGGATATACTCTTCTCCAGCAAGTCGAACTACAAGCGGCCTGAATTCTCGTACAACCAGAGATATGTAGGAAACCCAGAAACCAGTTTATGTATATATGTGTGATGTGAATATATACACATTATGGAACATTCCAAAAGATACCAAATGAATATTCATTTCACTAGCTGTTGGACTAGTTGAATTAACTTCTGACTGGTAATAAACTTTTGGAATAGTTTGGTTAAAATCTACCCCTTTAAGTTTTCTATTAATCTCATTGATCATAGGATCATAATTAGTACTTTGATTAGTACTTAAATTTTGATAAGTTCCTACTTCCTCCGGGGGTTTGGAAGAAGAAGGTCTTGTAAAAGACATTCTATGGCTGGACGGAGGTCTTGAATAAGACATCAAACTCTTTAGGAAGATGATTCATTAGCCGAGTTGGATCGGAAGAATTTTAGGTCAATAGATCCATCTGGGTGTTGAATAACTTGCTCAATAGTTGAACTTTCTGGTTCAGCTTTTGGCTGAGTTATGGCGTTAAATCGCCATTCATCTTTTGATAAAATGTCATCCCATTTTATTAGTTTAGGGACAAAAGTACTACTATGTTCTTGGCTTGATTCCATGAGCATAGTGACTCCTTTTGGACTTACTATTTTAGCTTTTGGAGCTAAGGTAGTTTTCATTAGTCTGTAATATATTCTGTATATTACAGCTATTTCCTTTGTATTAACTTTGTTATTCATGTTTCTAGTTTTTATATTAAGAGTTAACGTATCTAGTACGTTTTGATCATTAATATCAACTGAATAATTAGGATAACAATTAAAGTATACCGGGCCATTAGCGAGGTTACTTTGTAATACTCCTAATAGAGAATCTTCAAAGTTTAATAATCTATCATCTCTTAATAAGAGACATAAAGGTGTATCTAAACCTAATCGTAAAGAGGTTTGGACGAACTTGGACAAGTCCTATGTGCAAGAAATTAAAATTTCTTTGATATCTTTTAATATCTTGAACTTGTAATAATTTAATAGTTTCCAGCGAACTATTGATGGCTATAGTAGACTCACTAGTTTTGATATTGTAGCTTTTTACAAAATCAAACTTTCCTGTATTATAAATTGATCGGAATGGTTCTTTCGGAATATTCCAATTTTGTAAATCATTTTCTACTTTAGCTATCCTAGTAGCTACAGCTGATAAATTGGTACTATTTATTATTTCTCGTTTATCTGAAGATAAATCACTCATTCTAATAATGATCTGAATATTTGCGAAGTTGTTTTACGAACCACCGCATATTCATTCTAGCTATGAGCAGACTGTCTGCTTTAGCTTGTATTTGGGCTTCTAGATCCCATATAGAATTTATCACAAATGCTTTTGTGAGATGTCTATTCATATTGTTATAGGCTTCTAAGAACCTAGGATTTAATAAGCTTCTTCTAAAAGCTAGATCTGAGTGTAAAGAATTAATCTTCTTTACTTTCTTTTTTATCTTTCTCTTATAATCATAAAGCTCTTCATTATAGAAGGCTATCTTTTGAAAATAGGGTATGGTTTTCATTTTATGAAAATATTTTCTTTTATAAGAACAGAGTGTATAGGTATGTTCTACCTTATATGGGGATGTACTACCTCTTATGGGTATGTCTACTTTCACTGTTTATCTTTTCTATAGTTGTTTCTATAGGAGTCTACAGTTCTACTGTTTCTCTTTCTTAACCTTCAATGTACTGTTTTTCTAGTGTACTAAGTGTCTGAGTCTTTTGTCTATGTGGTCTTGGGGACTGGAACACCAAACCGTGTCCTGCTCCTATTCACGGCCTCCTGCCTTTAGGGTGACGGCGGTCATTTTCAGGCTTGCCAACGTCTTAACCGGGGATTACTCGGCTACCTCACACTAAGACCTCAAGACTGTTAACACTATCTGACACTGGAAAATAAAGACATTAAAGATTGAGGAAGACAAACAGTAGTTCTGGACTACTAACAGTATAACAACATATTAAAGATTATAACAGGATTTCGACAGAACCCTGGGTAGTACGAGGGGTTTAGCCACTCATACTTGGCTTTGATACCATTTTTAAGATCTTTTACAGGCTAAAACCATTTACTAAAATAAAGTAAATAAATTGCGAAAATAAAGAAAACTTACAATTTTATTCAAAACATCGAAAGCTTTAAAAGGGAAATTTACATTGAGGAGAGGAGAGGAGAGAAAGGCTTATTCAGAAATGGGGGTTATTTTTCTGATGCCTTACTTGTTTACAAATGAGAACCTTTTATAGGCCTCTGAGAAATCACTATCATCCTAGGATGCTAACACCTGGACGGCTATCTTTAAAGATGCCTTGTGCTTTTTAGAAAGTTGGGGCGGCTACTTTTGTAAAAGTTGTTTGCCACCTGTCTGCCTTCTTTTCTGAAAAGTTTGGACGACTGCTTTTGAAAAGTTTGTCGGCCACTTTCTTTTGCCTTCTACTTTTCTGAAGAGGCGTTTTACCTGAGGTCATAATCAAGATATGCTTGGTGTTTGTTCCGGGGTCCAACATATCTCCATTGTCATGCTGGTTGATCGGTCGAATCCAATAATTCTTGAATCTCTAGTGGATTTGTTCTCTAACTTTTTGTTTAAAGCTTGTAACGACTTTTTCTTTTTACACTTTGGATTCTTTGGATCCTTGCTGGCTGCTAGTTGATGGTTGTTTTCCTTTTGACTTTTTGTCTTTAGGAACCCATCCTTTTATTTTTATAGTTTTGTTTAAGTGTTTAATCCTATGAACTTCAGTTATATCGAATGACCAACTGAGAATATAGGATATTCTTTTAGCAACATAATATTTACATAATTTAATATGCTCTGGTAAGGTTGATATCCCTTGTTCTGTTAAGAAAAAGTTTCACGTTTGCCCTACAATTATATGGATTTGGTTCAGTGAGCCGGCTCCTTTCTTGCGGCTATGTACCTGCTTCCTGAATTTGACAGCATTGCAGATATTCTTCGTGGTATTTGAAATGAATGGCCCTTTTGGCTGTTTGAAATGAATGGCCTTTTTGGCTGTTTGATATGAATGACCCTTTTGGCTGTTTGTATGAATGACCCTTTTGGTTGTTTGAATGAATGACCCTTTTAGTTGTTTGAATGAATGGTCCGTTTTGCTGCTTGATATGAACGGGCCTTTTGGCAGTTTGATATGAATGACCCTTTTGGCAGTTTGATATGAATGACCCTTTTGGAAGTTTGATATGAATGAATGGCCCTTTTAGCATGCAGATGAAAGACATGGTCCTTGCGGCTGGATAATCTTTCTTTCGCCCGTTGTATAGGCTGTTGACCCTTGTGGTCGGATATGCCCTTTTGTCCTTTGTCATAACCCTGTTGGCCAAATGTATCCTTATGCTCATTGTCCTGACCCCTCTGGTCGGATGCATCTTTATCATCCATTTTTGTATGACCCATTCGGTCGAATATGTCTTTCTCATTCATTTCATGACCCTGGCAGTCAGAGTTGCTTTTTTCCTTTCATTCCATTCTGACCCTTTGGCCTTTGGTGTCTGGTTGAGTTTGCCTTTCTGGTCGATGACCTATCTGCCTTCTTGTTTAAAATCCTGCATCCACAAAAAAATTGTTAGTTTCCTAAGAGGTCGATTAGTGTCGTTGTCCTCCCGTCTGGTGTTTTCCCTTGATGCTCCTTTGAATCCTCTTGGACTCGGTATTTCAAGAGATGGTTTTAGAACGAACTTATGCTAATTTTGAAAATCTAAAGTAAAGCTATAAAATGCGCGTTGTTTTCTTTTGAAAATCTTTGTTTCGTTTTTGATGTCATGACATGTGCTTTTCCAACCAGGTCTTCCGATCTTTCAGGAGATCCTGTGCTGAAATTCTACCCCAGTTTCAGGTCTTGTTTTGATCAACTCTTGTATCGTTTCATCATGCGGGAATTTTTTAGGAAACCCAGTGTATGGTCTGGGTTTGTCATTTTCTTTGTTGATTGCTTTTGTGTAGGAAATTCTGCTCCAGTGTAGGGTTGATGCTAACTGACTCTTGCGTCGATCCTTATATTCTGATTTTGTTGATTTCTTCCGACTTTGTGTCTCTGAGGTTTCCTAAGGGTTTCTTGGATTTTTCTTTTATAATGACTGAGCTCGAAAGCGCCTACGTATCCTGTCGCAGTAGAAATTTAGGTCAACGTAGTTCAAAAATAAAGTAATTCAGTTTGGTTTTTACTAATAATACGACCGGGCCGGTATGGACTGCCTACGTATCCCACTGTGGGGAAGTCAGGTCATTGCGTAGTTCATTACATAGATGTTTGTTTTTCCCTATTCTATTACAAAAGTATGATTACAAGAAAAAGATACGATTATAAGGAAATAATAATAATAATGCGATTACAAGCAAATGAAATCTTAGACGTAGTCTCTCTTGAATACGTCTGCATTGATAGCTTTGGGCCACTCTTGTCCGTCCATCTCGGCTAGGACTACGGCTCCTCCTAAAAGTACTTTTTTTGACTATGTACGGTTCTTGCCAGTTTGGCGTAAATTTTCCTTTGTATTCTTCTTGATGAAGGAAGAATCTCTTGAGTACAAGTTGTCCAATTTGGAAGAGTCGGGCTCTGACCCGCTTGTTGAAAGCACGAGACATTCTTTGTCTATATAGTTGTCCGTGGCATACTGCTACCATCCTCTTTTCATCTATCATGGTTAGTTGCTCGTAGCGATTTCTGACCCATTTTGCATCGTTCAGTTTTGCTTCTTGGATGATCCTGAGTGAAGGAATTTCTATTTCTGCGAGTATGACCACTTCCGTGCCATAAACAAGGAGATACGGGGTTGCCCCGGTGGACATCCGAGTTGTCGTTCTGTACCCCAATAAAGCATAAGGCAGCTGCTCATGCCAATTTTTGTAGTTGTCGATCATCTTCTCAAGATTCTCTTGATGTTTTTGTTGGCATCCTCAAAGGCTCCATTCATTTGTGGCTGATAGGCGGTAGAATTCCTGTGAGTTATCTTGAATTGGTCACAGATGTCTTTCATCAGATGGCTATTTAGATTGGCTCCATTCTCTGTAATGATGGACTCGGGCACACTGAAGCGGCATATGAGATTGTTCTTGACAAAGTCAGCCACGACTTTCTTGGTCACTGACTTGTGAGAAGTTACTTCCACCCATTTGGTGAAGTAGTCGATAGCGACTAAGATGAAACGATGTCCATTGGATGCCGGGGTCTCAATGGGTCCGATGACGCCCATCCCCCACGCTATGAATGGCTAGGCGAGCACATTGCATGCAATTCTGTCGGAGGAACCTTGATTAGGTCTCCGTGTATCTGGCATTGATGGCATTTTTTCACAAATTTGTAGGAGTCATGATCCATGGTCATCTAGTAGTATCCTGTTCTTAAGATTTTCTTTGCCAGGATGAATCCATTCATGTGAGGTCCACAAGCTCCTATGTGTACCTCTTTCAGCAATTTTGTGGCCTCTTCGGCGTCTACGCATCTGAGTAACCCGAGATCGAGTGTCTTTTTGTACAACACTTCTTTGTTTAGGAAGAATCTATTGGCTAGTCTTCTGATGGGTTTCTTCTGATTTGCTGAGCTTTCTGGAGGACACTCTCCTTTCTCCAGGTATGCCTTTATGTTGGTGTACCATGGCTTGCCATCTGGCTCGGCCTCGATGTGTGCGCAGTGAGTATGTTCTTCCTTTAGAGTGATCTCTAGGAGATCAATGTGGGTACTCTCGTGGTGCTGAATCACGAAGGCTATTGTAGCCAAAGCGTCAGCAAACTCATTCTGAGCCCTCAGAGTATGACTGAAGTCGATGCTTTTAAATCTCCCACACAATCTTTGTACCGGATTTACGTATGGCAGTATTTTGTCATTCTTGGTTGCCCAATTTCCCTTCACTTAATTTATGAGCAAGTCAGAATCTCCGACTATTAGCAACTCTTGTATGTTCATGTCCAATGTCATCCTGAGGCTGAGAATATATGCTTCGTATTCAACCATATTGTTGGTACATCTGAAATTGAGCTTTGCAGCCATCGGATAGTGTTGTCCTGTTTCTGATATCAACAATGCTCCAATACTGGATCCTTTGTAGTTGACTACTCCATCGAAGAACAGTCTCCAGTCTGAGTATGGTTCGTCTACCTCTTCTTCCATAGCCATCACTTTTTGGGAAGAAAGTCCGTAAAACGTCGGTTGCTGGGATACACATACCCGTTGATACAGCCGCATACGGGATATCATACGCATTCATATATATTTTCTAACACCTTGCTTACAAAGTATTTCCAAACGCTACTTAAACTCATCCTAGTTCTAGAGCTGTGATGCACCTCCTTTCTCTTCACCGGTCTAGTCCGCCTCGTCCTACGCGATCTCTTAAGGTTTCCAACCACTCCGCATACTCCGATTTCCCTTAGGCTACTCTAGCTTCTCATTTGTCTCTTATGTCTGAATGTATAGGACTTTTAGTACACTTCCCAGGGGGTCACCCATCCTAATATTTCTCTCACTCCAGCACGCTTAACCTTGAAACTCTGATGAAATCCGATGTATTAATGCTGGCATGATCGCATCCACCTGACTGCATGACCTTCACCACATAATCTAGAGCGAGTTGAGGTCTTAACAGATTCCAAAACATTCTCGTAACGCCTCTCCCTCCGAATTAGAAAGGATCTCTTACTCTTCCGATTACACAATTACTATTTTGCCCTTTTCAGTCCTCAATATTCACCCCTCACCTATGTGTACGACTACCTTTCATCCTGGATTTCCAGATTCCCAATAGTGGCGAAAACACCTTGGTCGTCTTTTCTTGTAAATACTTGGTTATCGGCCCTTGGATTTTCGCTCGCCGCTATTAAATAATAATCTACAGCAAATGCACATACATAGAAATTCCAATATGGACTCATATACCTGTAGCCGATCGGTCTCTAGTTTGATCTGGTGGACTATAAGGTGAAGTGTACTCCTCGTCATCGTCTACCCACCATCCACTCGGCCTTCATCATCTCTCTCATCCGAGTCCGAGGGATATAGATAACCGGCGACTCACGGTTTACCGACGGCCGGGATAGAGGACTAGAGTAATCCGTAACACTCGGCGGGAGGTCGGGTCCGACGTAGTGCTGCCGTAGAAGTAGCGGCGTACGCCGCCGGGATCTCCTCCTCCGATGTCCCGTAATAAATACTCGGACGGATTTGTATCATAGTTGTCCTGCGGGGGTCCTGTAGGAGTCAAAAACTCTAAAGGAATCGTCGGCTCGGGTCCTCCGAGGGATCGGACTTAATAGAATAAGCCGAGCTCCTCCTGGCGGGTCCCGGGAGATACTCTAGGGGCCTTAGCACCCCCACTATCGCCGATCTCTTCGTCTCTCGTCGGGCCTCCACTACCCGGGAGAAAATGGATCGGAAGTCGATCTTTCCTAGACTACGGCTTTCATCGCACGATCTAAGATAGAAAAAAAGGCTAATGATTCCTAAATGCCTACTTGACCTCACATTTCCTGCTTGTGGCGGGGGCTTCACCCATAAATAGGACTCTAATGGACACGGTCGTAGACAACTCTGTGACGAATCGCTCGATACCACTTTAGTCAAAGAAATCAAAGCTAGATAATAATGCTTGCCATCTGGCAAAAATCTGTTTTGAAACAAGATTTTTAACATCTTTTTGTAAGATTTCTTTAGCTGATTTACAATCAACTCTTAGTAAAAAAGTTTTATTTATTAAGTCATCTTGGAATTTTGTAATACATAAAACTATAGATAAAATTTCTTGTTTGAAATGTTCCATAATTCTTTTGGAAGTTTCTGGGCATAGTAAGCTCATTGCCTCCAAATCTTCTCCACCAATCATAAAACCATCTGGGGATGATGGATTTTGAAAACTGTTCGCT
Source organism: Lycium ferocissimum (assembly GCF_029784015.1). Classification (NCBI taxonomy): domain Eukaryota; kingdom Viridiplantae; phylum Streptophyta; class Magnoliopsida; order Solanales; family Solanaceae; genus Lycium; species Lycium ferocissimum. Next base: position 73,320,544 of record NC_081342.1, on the reverse strand, counting down.
ATATTTTACGAACCAAGTGTAGTAATGTAGGGGCGTACATACATAAAGTTGTACCAAGCTTGTTCATAATTATAATAATTATAGACTTGGGGCCTATGTTGTTTTGATAGGATCATAGGGGTGTGAAGATGGCTTACGTTCCATTGAAATGGACTAATGACCTTGTTAATAGTGAATTTTGAGAATTCAATACTGTCTGGATCATTGTCGTCTTTGAGCTTATGCTCAATAGGTAGGGATCCTGTATCTGTCAGGATGAATTCAAAGTATCTCCTAGTTTTAATAGGATCATCTCGTTTAATGTAGTTACGATTGGTAATATGAAAGTATTAATAAATCACCTACTTTCCAATTTCGTATTCTTTGTCAAAGTGCGAGAATTGGTATCTCTTGTCTTGTTGATGACGGTAAAAT